>NW_022589776.1:1654724-1702434 GCF_004348235.1 Phoca vitulina
AAAGAAAGAAAGAAAGAAAGAAAGAAAGAAAGAAAGAAAGAAAGAAAAAAGATGGAGGAAATGACCCTTCAGGGAACTTTTTCTGTAATTTTATTGATTTGGGTCAGTAAGCAACTCCTGAGTGGCATTTTATCTATAGAGGAAGCAGCACTTCTAGATGACTGGAGAGGACAAGAGGAGCAATTAAGCTCTTGATATCTGAGGTCTTTCACAGATGGAAGTCGCTCTACTGTGTGGCGTGAAAGCAGAAGCAGGATATGACCATTTCTATGCAGTTACTATGGCTCTTGGGGACTGGCCACCTTACTAAGGCCAGTAAAAGACTTTAATTGCCCATCTCACTAGACTAAACCAGCAAATGATTATTGCAGGTCTGTCAGTGCTAGGCACTCTGACTCCTGCAATTATTCCACTCTTCCAGATCCAGGTACACCTGATTTCTCCCTCTCTTTTCCTGCCTCCTAGCCGCTGGTAATGGCTGCCATTCCTACAGGCTCCTCAGTCTGGTACCCACTGAGTGAAAGACAGCTGGGCTGGAAAGACCTCAGGAGCATCTTTCCCAGCAATCTCATTTTAGAGATGGGTTGCTAAGGTCAGAACAGGAATCAGCACAGAGCTGCCAGTGATTTCCAGGGGACGGCCAGTGACTAAATGTAAGGTCAAAAGGTGGGGCTCGAAAAGAATAAGAGAGGAATTACATGGAGAAGAAATGCAAAGGGAAGGGACATTGGACTTGGAATTAAGGGGATGTTAAGAGAGACCAGGAAAGAGCTAGAAGTGGCAGAAGGATAATATGACAAGACGCACAGAGGGGCCACCACAAGGAGGAAGCAGTTGGGAGGAGGCAACTGGATTCAAGATCAATGAAAACCAAAAATACATAAAATTCACTTCGAGGACAGCATTTTTTGTATCTGTTTCTGCCTTACCAATGTAGAAGGTCATGTACACCATTGAAATGCAAAGAATGACACTAGTAAGTGTATTGCTAAAGAGGTCAGTCAATATAAACTGAATGATTCTTGCACACGAATATCCACATATTATGCTTGCCAGGATGTCCAAGGAGAGGCCCAAGATTACATGTAACTCTAGAAAAAAGAAAATAAGAAAAAAAAAAAAGAAGTTGAACTATAATTTTCATTTCTTTCATTGATGGCATTTGGGTCTATGCACTTCGGTTTGCTTTTGAGATTTTGAATGGGACCTTGTTCTTCAGCAAGTGGGGGTTCCCCATGAAAGCCTGGCAAAACAGAGACTCTGGGGATATTATTTCCCTTACAGTCTACAGTTTGAGATTCACTTATCCAGGGACAGCAGACTCCAACGTCCTCAAAAGCCAGGCAGAGAGCATAAATGTGGAAAGTCTGTGACAAACGGGAGAGTGAATGTCTGACCAAAAGACATCCAAATTCGTATTTTTTACAAACTATGTTTGGGCCAAGCAAATCATGTCCAGGGTCGCCACCAACCTGCAGTCCATTTGTGACCCCTGCCCCCAGCCCAGGGGCATTTGGGAAATGGAGAAGAGAAATTTTCCATAGTCCCAATAACTGGGGGCAACACTGGCAGTAATGAGCAGGTGTCAGGCAATACCAAGGGCAGTCCTAAATAACAGACTGTCCCACCCCAAATGCCTCTAGCTCCCCACTGAGAAGCACTGCAATCCCCTTTTATCACGAACATTCTTTCTCCTTTCAGCACCTCTCTCCTCCTAAAACTATCACATAAACAGATCAGGAGGACACCTTTTCCCTTTTTATGCTGAGATTTCCCCGCCTCCTTTCTTTTCTACTAGAACCACTTCTGGAAACCTAGCAAAGCAACATGCTCCATACCCCCAGTGAACTTTAACCACACTAATCTATTATCACTCCCAGGACCTGACTCTCCAGTACTGCTGGAAACATTCTGCCTTCACCCGCAGGCTTAAATTCAGGATCAAGTCAATTCTTAATATCCACTCACTGAGATCCAGATTGATCTAGGAAGGAAGTTACTCTTGTGTGCCTGTGTGTGTATGGGTGTGAAGGAAAGAGATGAAACCATTTCTTTAACATTCTTTCCCCCTTCCTGTCCAAGAAAACACACAGATGGTAATTATTTTCTTGTTAACTGATATTCTACTTTAATTGGTCCAAAAGTATAGAGAAAGCAGTAAAGTTAAGACATCTTGAATGTATTTTATTTTTACTTTTTTAAAGATTTTTTTATTTATTTAAGTAATCTGTATACCCAACATGGGGCTCAAACTCACGACCCTGAGATCAAGAGTCACATGCCCCTCTGACTGAAACTGCCAGGCGCCCTTTAATATATTTTAATTTCAGTGTGAATTGAAATGCATCATATAATAATGATTTTAGAAAATAAGACAAAAAAGATGCTCCTACCTGTAAACATGGAACTCTGGAGAAAGTTGCTCCGAAAAATTCCAAAACAAATGGATGTGAAGCCACAAATGATCATTGATTCTCCTCTTATGATATCAGTATACATTTTGGAAATGCCTGGAAAAGGAAATAAAAAATATAATTTAATTTGATACATGAAAATGACGCTCTTGCACAGGAAACACGAAAATAGAAGAGAAGGAATATGTCAAACAAAAAAGAAAAAAGCCATGACTGGGGTGGGTCTGCGAGGCAACTCCAATCACCATTTTTTAATCTCTCCAATGACAAAGGAACAGGACAAGAACATTCTTTGAAGTGTTCATGGCCTCAAATCACACTTGAGTTTTGGAATGAGACAGAACACTTCTCAGGACACAATATTTAGCTTGAATAAATATGAATAGACTCCACAAAAATCACATTTTAGAAATAAGTACAGGGGCGCCTAGATGGCTCAGTTGGTTGAGCGTCCAATCTTGATTTCAGCTCAGGTCGTGATCTCAGGGTTGTGAGATCAAGCGCTGCATCAGGCTCCATGCTGGGTGTGGAGCTTACTTAAGATTCTCTCTCTCCCTCTCCCTCTGCCCTTTCTCCCCTCCCCTGGCACACGCACGTGCACGCACACACACTCTTTCTCTCTCAAAAAATAAAAGGAAGAAAGAAAGAAGTACAAAGGATGACCCAGCAATTCTACTTATAGACATATGCCGAAGAGAATTGAAAACCTATGTCCACACAAAAATTTGTCCATGAATGTTCATAGCGGTATTATTCATAATAATCAATTGAATTATTCAGCCACAGAAAAGAATGAAGTACTGACTGTTACATGTTACAACATGGATGAACTTTGAAAACATTATATAGAGTGGAAGAAGCCAAACACAGAAAACATATTGTATGGTTTGATTTGTATGAAATGTCCAGAATAGGCAAATCCATAGACAGAAAATAGACTCGTGGTTGCCAGGGATTTGGGGGAATGGGGGTGTAAGAAGTGACTGCTGGTAGGAGATTTCTTTGGGGGTAATTAAAAATGTTCTAAAATTTGGGGCGCCTGGGTGGCTCAGATGGTTAAGCGTCTGCCTTCGGCTCAGGTCATGATCTCAGGGTCCTGGAATCGAGTCCCACATCGGGCTCCCTGCTCCTTGGGAGCCTGCTTCTCCCTCTGCCTCTCTCTCTTGTCTCTAATGAATAAATAAATAAAATCTTTAAAAAAAAAAAAGTTCTAAAATTAGATGGTGATGATGGTTGTATAACTCTGCAAATATAGACCCCTGAAATCTACAGTTTAAATTTTTTTAAATTTTTTCTTTTTAAGTAGGTTCCACACTCAATAATGGGGCTTGAACTCATGACCCCGAGATCAAGAGTCACATGCTCTACTGACTGAGCTATCCAGGGGCCACTGTACAGTTTAAAAGGATGAATTTTATGGTATGTGGATTATATTTCAATAAAGCTGTTATTAAAAATTAAATACAAAATCTTATTGGCACTTAACATTCACAAACAGGTAAGTGTAATGGAAAATATAATCAAATTAATTGCTTTGTGATATACAACTTATGAATAGGGTGATAGTGACTGGTACTTGCTCAACCAGTATCCATCCTCTGTTCTTGGTAACAATACTGGTTTTATCCAGGGTGGCAACGTGTCCAGTTAAATGACCACTTTTCCTCATAGCCTGGGCTTCTAAGAGTGTCCACCGAGATAAAAATAAGTGGAAGTTACCAAGTGGGATTTTGGGAAAATTTCTTGGAGGGAGAGGTGACTTGGTTGAAAGGAGCATCTCTTTGTCCCTTGCCCTTCTTCCTCTTCTTACCTGAAATGTGGACGTGATGGCCAGAACTTTAGTAGCCAACTTGTGATCCTGAGAGTGGAAACCATACACAAAGAATGGAGGAGCAGATAAATAAACCCCACAGGGCTTTAAATGTCATCTTTTAAAGTGATTTTAAAATAAGAAAAAAGTCATATTTCCCCATATGTTTACCAATTACAGTGCTTCCCATTGCTTTGTGTAGATCCAAATTTCCATTTGATACCAGTTTCTCTCTGCCTGACTTCCTTTAACATTTTTTTTTTTTTATAGTGCAGGTCTGCTGGTGATAAGTTCTTTCAACTTCAATATGTTTAAGAAAGTTTTATTTAACCTTTGCTTTTGAAAGATAGTTTCACTGAGAATTCTAAGCTTTTCTTTTAGTACTTTAACAATGTCGCTCCACCATCTTTTGGCTTACATTGTTTCTGAAAAGAAGTCATTAGTTTTGTTCCTCTGTATATAATGTGTCTCTTTTTCCCCCTCTGGCTGCCTTTAAGATATTCCCTTTATCATTGCTTTTTAGGAACTTGATTTTTATGTGCCATGGTGCAGTTTTCCACTTCTTGGGCTCATGATATGTTGAGCTTCTTGAAATCTGTGGTTGTAAAATCTTCATCAAATTTAAAAATTTTTCATTCATTATTTCTTCAAATAATTTTTTCTTTCTTCCTCTCTGTCTCCTCTCATTTGGGGACTTGTATATTAAGCCACTTGAAGTTGTCCCACAGTGGCTCATTGATGTTCTGTTCACTTATCTTAGTCTTTCTCTCCATGTGCTTCATTTTGGATAGTTTCTATTGCTGCATCTTTAAGTTCCCTAATACTTTCTTTTGCAGTATCTAATCTACTTCCATCAGTAGAATTTTTGCCTTAGCTATTGTGTTTTTCATCTCTAGAAATTTGATTTAGGTCTTTTTTATATCTACCATATATGTCCAGTGATATGCTGATAAATCACTTCTACAAAATTAAAACAAAAACAAAACAACCTCATTTGTAGCATTTGCAAATTCCACACATAAACACTCCCACCATAGCCAATTTGAAGCTACTAATGGTTTAACAACTGGCTTGCAAAATTCCTGATTATTTAACAATGTGCTCTCATAAGCTGATAGGAGTAAGTTCTAACCCAGCCTTAATCTTTCCTCTAATTTTTTGAACATATAGAGTTACAATAACTGCTTTAATGTTTTTGTCTGATAATTCTACCATCTGCCTCATAACTCAATCTACTTATTATTTTTGTACATTTTATGGGTCATATTTTCCTGCTTCTTTGATATCACCAAGAAGATATGACTGGCAGTTGGCTCGTGACTTGGACCCGTGTGATTAGAGGCCCTTCAGCCACTCCCCTGTGCTTGGAATGTGAGTTTCACTTGCCTTTCCCGCTCCCAGAGGCTGCTCCAAGGACATAGCCTTGAGATAGTGATGTGGTGTTCAGAACACCTACACAGTGTACGTGACTGGACCCAGGTAATGCCTCTGCATAAACTTTCCAGATTTGGTGAGCAGGTGCAGGGATGCTTTCATCTTGCTGCTGCCCAAGATAAGCCTTGTATGTAAGTCTTTTGCTTATAAAAGCTGCCACCTACCAACCTGCAGTGACCTGCCTCTTGCTTTAGTTTCTCCCTGCCCTCCATGTATGGGGGTCAGTTTCAAATCACACCCAGGAAACTCCCAGGAGGGTTGCTAACCAATCTTCAGCTTACTACCTGTTGCTAGCTTTGACCGTGACAGAAGGCACAAAACTACTGGTTAAACAGGTGTAGAAACTATTAGCACATTTGATTTAGTTAGTCAAGAAATCCTTTCATCCTTTCCTCAAATTCAGTGAGTCAACCAGGAACAGGTAAAATACGAGGTCTGAAGTATGAAGCTTTTTTTTTTTTTTTAAAGATTTTGTTTATTTTAGAGAGAGAAAGAGCGAGAGAGAGCATGAGCAGGAAGAGGGAGAGGAAGAGGAAGAAGGCTCCCTGCTCAGCCCTGATGCAGGGCTGGATCCCAGGACCCTGGGATCATGACCTGAGCCGAAGGCAGATGCTTAACTGACAGAGCCACCCAGGTGCCCCAGTATGAAGCTTTGACTTTGACTTATAGTTGTGTTTAATGGCAAAATACCACAAGAATTACTTCCCTATTCTTTATTGGCTTAATGTAGAACTAACTTATATTCTCTAATTCATTGTAAAATTTGGAAAAAGAAAGAATAAAACAAAAACCACGTACAATTTCACGACTCAGATACAACCTTAATGTTGAGGTCTTTTTCTAAGCTTATAAACTTTTTCCTCAATTGAGATCATACTAAAACTTTGTATTTTATTCCTTTATAAGGACCCTATTCCAGATTTGTTTTAAAGTAAAAATTGTTTGAGCCCAGTGCATTCTTTTCAAACAGGTAATAAATAGACAATTTCCTTTTCACTTGCGTGTGAACACCCACCACTTTTTTCAGTGGGTCAGGCCATTGAGACCGCAGGGTTTACAGTGCACAAGGGCACCACATCAAAAGAAGCACTATTCACATTATAGGAACTGTAGTTTTGTATATTATGATAATTTTAGGCATGTGGCAAAAAAATATCTTTCCTTTAAAAATTAATGTATTATGACAGTTAGAAATAAACTGTTTTGAAGAAAGGACCATTTATCTAATTCACACATACAGCCAAAATGGTGACTCTGTGAATACCATAAATAAGAGTGATATCCCCGCTAAAAATGAGTCAAATTTATTAGGAAAAAATGTTATTGGATCCAGAATCCACATACCACCTTGAGCATTATTGACATAAAGAAAATATCAACTAAGAGCTAAATAGCTTCACTAGTTTTCTTTTAAAGAAATAGAAAACTTTCTATTATACTTCCTTTTTGAAAAAAATTTAATATAGAAACTGCAATAAATAATGTTTATAGCCACTTACAGTCAAGAGATTTCAGGAAAAGGAGCAGGAAAAAAATGAGGTGAATAAAACAACTGGCAAATACAAATGGCTAAATGAGAAAGGCAGATGAAGGAAAAATAGGAAAAAAAATTATACTTAAAAAAGAGAGAGAGAAATAAAAGAGGACAGGATCAGACTCTTTGAGAAATATGACAATTTAGGATATCACTACCAAAAGTGTCTTAAAACTTACATTTTCCCAAATGCAAGTATAAATGGGTCTAAAGGGGTGCCTGGGTGGCTCAGTTGTTAAGCATCTGCCTTCGGATCAGGTCATGGTCCCAGGGTCCTGGGATCAAGCCCCGGCGTCGGGTTCCCTGCTCCTCTGGAAGCCTGCTTCTCCCTCTCCCACCCCCCTGCTTATGTTCCCTCTCTCGCTGTATCTCTCTCTGTCAAATAAATAAATAAAATCTTAAATAAATAAATAAATGGGTGTAAAATTGGGAATCCCACTTGCAGGCAAGGTTGGAGGTTTCCCATTCCAATCATAAGGCAATATATTCCACTAAATATAAATACGTTAAAATTGGTTAGAAAAATATTTCTGAGTCAAAAACAGAAACCTTAGCATCTAATCATTTCATGTTTTTACTGCTGTTTAATAAAACATGACAACAGGGGGATATTTCAGAGTGAAATCATCTTTTACCAAATAAGAGGGGAAGTACTGCAAGACCCGAAACCCTCTTGGGAATAAGCTATTATTGAACATGTTTGCCCAACTATGTTCTGACCCATTTCTTTTAAATAAACTACACCCCCTTCCACTACCTGCTTAAGGTTAGCTAGTCCAAAAGGGAGGCAGTTCTTCTTCTTCTTCCCTCTCCCCCTTCCCTTCCCCCTCCCCGTCCCCTTCCTTCCCTTCTCCTTCTCCTTCTCCTTCTTCTTCTTTCTTCCTCCTCCTCCTCCTCCTCCTCCTCCTCCTCCTCTTCTTCTTCTTCTTCTTCTTCTTCTTCTTCTTTTGGTGTATATATTTTTAAAATTTTTGTGTGTGTTTTTTTTATCTTTTTTTAATTTAAATTTTACTTATTAACATGCAGTGCAATATTGGTTTCAGGAGTAGAATTCAGTGATTCATCACTTACCTACAACACTCAGTGCTCATCACAAGTACCCTCCTTAATACCCTTCACCCATCTAGCCCATTCCCCCCACCCAACTCCCTCCAGCACCCCTCAGTTTGTTCTATATTGTTAAGTGTCTCTTATGGTTTATTTCCCTCTATCCTCCCCCGCCATTCCCATGTATTCATGTTTTCTTTCTTAAATTCCACATATGAGTGAGATCATACTATATTTGTCTTTCTCTGACTGACTTATTTCACTTAGCATAATACACTCTAGCTCCATCACGTTGTTGCAAATGGCAAGATTTCATTCTTTTTGATGGCTGAGTAATATTCCATTGTGTATATATACTACATTTTCTTTATCCATTCATCAGTCAGTGGACATTTGGGCTCTCTCCATAGTTTGGCTACTGTTGATAGTGCTGCTATAAACATCAGGGTGTGTGTACCCTTTCAAACCAGCATTTTTATATCCTTTGGATAAATACCTAGTAGTACAATTGCTGCGTCTAGGGTATTTCTATTTTCAGCCTTTTGAGGAACCTCCATACTGTTTTCCAGAGTGGCTGTACCAGTTTGCATTACCACCAACAGTGTAAGAGGGTTACCCTTTCTCCACATCCTTGTCAACACCTGTTGTTTCTTGTGTTGTTAATTTTAGCCATTCTGACAGGTGTGAAGTGGTATCTCATTGTGGCTTTGATTTGTATTTCCCTGATGATGACTGATATGGAGCATCTTTTCATGTGCCTATTAGCCATCTGGATGTCTTCTTTGGAAAAATGTCTGTTCATGTCTTCTATTTCTTGAGTGGATTTTTTGTCTTTTGGGTGTTGAGTTCTTTATAGACTTTGGATACTAACCCTTACCAGATAGGTCATTTGCAAATATCTTCCCCCATTCCATAGGTTGCCTTTTAGTTTTGTTGATTGTTTCCTTCACTATGCAGAAACTTTTTATCTTGATGAAGTCCCAATGTTCATTTTTGCTTTTGTTTCCCTTGCCTCTGGTGATGTGTCTAGTTAGAAGTTGTTTCGGCCAAAGTCAAAGAGGTTCCTGCCTGTGTTCTCCTCTAGGATCTTGACGGTTTCCTGTCTCACATTTAGGTCTTTTCATCCATTTTGAAGTTATTTTTGTGTAGGGTATAAGAGAGTGGTCCAATTTCATTCTTTTGCATATAGCTGTCCAGTTTTCCCAACACCATTTGTTGAAGAGACTGTCTTTTATCCATTGTATATCCTTTCCTACTTTGTTGAGGATTAGTTCACCATATAGTTGTGGGTCCATTTCTGGGTTCTCTATTCTGTTCCATTGATCTATGTGTCTGTTTTTGTGCCAGTACCATACTGTCTTGATGACTACATCTTTGTAATAGAGCTTGAAATCTGGAATTGTAATGCCTCCAGTTTTGTATGTCTTTTTCAGGATGCTATTCTGGGTCTCTCGTGGTTCCATACAAATTTTAGACTGTTTGCTCTAACTCTGCAAAAAATGCTGGTGTTATTTTGATCGGATTGCATTAAATGTGTAGATTGCCTTGGGAAGTATAGACATTTTAACAATATTTCTTCTTCCAGTCCATGAGCATGGAATGTTTTTCCATTTCTTTATGTCCTCTTCAATTACTTTCATAAGTGTTCTATAGTTTTCAGAGTACAGATCTTTTACCTCTTTGGTTAGGTTTATTCCTAGGTATCTTATTGTTTTGGTACAATCGCAAATGGGATCAATGCCTTGATTTCTTTTTCTGTTGCTTCATTATTGGTGTATAAAAATACAACAGATTTCTGCACATTGATTTTATATCCTGCAACTTTGCTAAATTCATGTATTAGTTCTAGCAATTTTTTGGTGGAGTATTTTGGGTTTTCTACATAGAGTATTACGTCATCTGGAAAGAGTGAAGTTTTGATTTCTTCCTTGCCCATTCAGATGCCTTTTATTTCTTTTTGTTGTCGATTGCTAAGGCTAAGGCTTCCAGTACTATGTTAAATAGTAATAGGGAGTGCACATCAAAAGGGAGGCATTTCTAACAAGAGGTAGCAAGGCCTTGGAAAAGTTTCACTGGGGTAGGGCAGAGTTTCTACCTTGAGGCTTAGAATTCAGTGGAATGGAAAAAGAATGCTAATTTTTATCACCTTCTAGAAAGGTTACTTTTCTTCTTGAAAAAATTATTTGAGATTATAATTGGTGCTATTTATCCCAGGTCTTGAGTTGCCTTATTTGCATTGCATCTTTCAAGTCCATCAATGCCCCATCTCCAAGAAAAATAGCATAAATATCTACTCTGCTGGATGCACAAATCATGCAAAAAAGAAAACTCACCAAGATCAAAAGAAAATAATTTATCTCTATATATTCAAGGTAAGAGAGAGAAATAAATCTGACATACCAATAGTTTTCAGTGAATTCACAGAATGAACAGGATCTGTCATGCCAAGGGTCATGCTAAAGAGTAGGGAAGACTGCAAATCCCACAAATCTCTATTAAATTTCAGAACCACATATCCAATTATGATGAATGCCACAACAAAGCTAATTAATGCTGTTAACAAGACCTGTGAAACCAATTCATAACACAGTATTAATTTAACATTTAAGGATGGCATGATTGCATTTACTTATGGAAGAATCAGATCTTAGTTATATACTTTATACGATTACTCTGAAAAAATAATTTCAAAAGGTATTCTAGGTTACCTGCCTCAAAGAAACCATCCCTTCCAAACAAAAGAGATTCTATCTCATTGTTACAAGAACAATTCACTAATATTTCTTATTGCTAGTCCAGCTTAATAGGTCCCAACATCAAAATGTTCTTAAAATGGAATGCAAATTTTTCCTACTTCTTTTGGGGCCCCTGGGTGGCTCAGTCGTTAAGCGTCTGCCTTCGGCTCAGGTCATGATCCCAGGGTCCTGGGATCGAGCCCCACATCGGGCTCCCTGCTCGGCAGGAGGCCTGCTTCTCCCTCTCCCACTCCCCCTGCTTGTGTTCCCTCTCTCACTGTCTCTCTCTGTGAAATAAATAAATAAAATCTTTAAAAAAAAAATTTTCCTACTTCTTTGTGAAATATTGCCTGGTTTCTTCAGTGTTGATCTGCAGGGCGCAGGCAGAAAGAGAAGTAAAACAAAGGGCAAAGAGGACATGCTAGCTGATTTGGCCCTCTTATTAAGGGCTTTCTAGAAGCCTTATTCAACAGATGTCTGTATACATTTCATTAGCTACAGTCTCTTCTGAGGCTACACAGCTACCACTTGCTGGGAAATAGAATAATTCACACTGGGCCCACTACCATACCAAGCAAAATCTAGTAAGTTTATGTTAATGAGAAAGAAAGAGAGAATGCATATCAGATAGGCAATCAGCAGTGTCTGCCTCAAAAATAGAAATAGAATATAAGACTTTTAAACAAGAAGAAGGAATTAAAGGACAAAGACAACCGAAAAATCGACTTGATTGAGAAGGGAAGAAAGAATAAGAAGCAAAGGAAAAGCATGGTAAGGGCAAAGTATAAAATTATATTGAGAAACAAATCCAAATCTATTTCTTTGGATTTTTAATTTTTTAAATTTTTTAAAGATCTTATTTATTTATTTGACAGAGACAGCACAAGCTGGGGGAGCTGCAGAGAGAGAGGGAGAAGTAGGCTCTCCACCGAGCAGGGAACCCAGTGCAGGACTCAATCCCAGAACCCTGGGATCATGACCTGAGCCGAAGGCAGACGCTTAACCAACTTAAGACTGTAGACTGTGCCACCCAAGTGCCCCTATTTCTTTTGATTTTTTAAAACTTATTTTTAATTTATATACAGTGAAATTCATTCTTTTGATAGAGAGTTATATGAGTTTTGGCAGATGCATACAGTCATGTAACCATGACCACAATTAAGAAACAAAACAGATCACCTCAAAAAATGTCCTTGGGGTGCCTGGGTGGCACAGTCCATTAAAGTATCTCACTCTTGGTTTCGGCTTAGGTTGTGACCTCAGGGTCATGAGATGGAGCCTCGCATTGGGCTCCATGCTCAGTGTGGAGTTGGCTTAAGACCCTCTCTTCTGGGGTGCCTGGGTGGCTCAGTCGTTTAAACGGCTGCCTTCGGCTCAGGTCATGATCCCGGGGTCCTGGGATCGAGCCCCGCATAGGGGTCCCTGCTCGGCAGGGAGCCTGCTTCTCCCTCTCCTGCTCCCCTTGCTCGCTCTCTCTTTCTCTCTCTCTGTCAAATAAATAAATAATTTAAAAAATCTTAAAAGAAAAAAAAAGACCCTCTCTCCTTCTCCCTCTGCCCCTACCCTCCTTGTTTGTCTCCCTCTGTCTCAAAAAATAAACAAATAAATGTTGACCCTTTGTAGTTAATTCCTTTCCCTCTCCCCAGTCTCTGGCAACAAATGATCTTTTCTCCAAACCTACTGGTTTGCCTTTGCTAGAAGGAAGGTCTATGAATAGAATTATACATAGGTAGCCTTTTGAGTCTGGTTTCCTTCTCTTAGCATAAGGCACCTGAAATTCTTCTATGTTGTGGCCCTTAATGCTCCTTTTTCATTGCTGGGTAATATTCCATTATAAGGTGTGTCACAATTTGTTTATTCATTCATGAGCTGAAGAGCATTTGAGTTGTTTCTAGACTTTACAGATTATGAATGAGGCAGCTATAAAAATGATTCACACAGAGGTTTTAGTGTAAACAAGCTTTCATTTCACTTCAGTAAATACATAGGAGTGGAATTGCTGGGTCATATGGCAGGTGTATGTTTCACTTTATAAGAAACTCCTAAACTGTTTTCCAAAGTGGCTGTACCATTTTGCATTCTCACTGCATTCTCACCAGCACTCGGTATTATCAGGCTTGTTATTGTTGCTGCTATTGCCATTCCAATAGATATGTAGTGGTACATGTCACCATAGTTTCAATTTCTATTTCTCCAATGACTTATGGTGTTGAGCATATTTCTAAACACTATTTTCTTCCACATATCTTCCTTGGTGCCTCAAATCTGTTCAAATCCTTTGCCCTTCTGAGTCTATTTTTTTTTCTGAGTCTATTTTTAACCACAACAAATATTAAACTAGTTTTTAAAGCAGCAGAGATTCTCAACCTGGATAAAATAATAAAATCTACCTATATATTATCAAAAAGACATCTAAACATAAGGACCCAAAAATCTTGAAAGTGGAAAGATGGAAAACTTGTAGCAGGCAAATACTAAGCAAAACAAAGCTGGTATGCCTATAGTAATACCAGATGAAATTGACTGAAGGCAAAATGCATTATTTGAGATAAAAGGGTAACTAGATAATGAGAAAAAAATAACTAGGAAAATAACAATACTTGTAGGCACTTAAAAACAGAGTTTCTATCTACGTAAAGTAAAAACTGGCAGAATCACAAAGAAAAATTGATAAATCCATAGTTATAATGGAAGTTTTTTTTATTAAGTTGAAAAACAATACTGGCAAAGATACGGAAGACCAAACTTCATAATAAACAAAATAAGTTACTGAACAAATTTAGACCCCTGAACTCAAAAATTAGAAAATATATACTCTTATAAAGCAAACACAGAACATTCTGGAGAACTGAAGTACCAGGCCACAAAGCAAATCTCCACAAATCACAAGAGTTGATATACAAAACACATTCTCTGGTCACAATCTGATAAAAGAAATAATAATAATAAAACATATTTGGAAATTTTAAAATAACTTCTAAGTAATTAATAGGTTAAAAAGCAAATAATCCAATTAAAAATGGGCAAAGGACCTAATAGACATTTTTCCAAAGAAGACATGCAGATGACCAACAGACACATGAAAAGATGCTCAACATAACAAATCATCAGGGAAATGCAAATCAAAACCACAGTGAGATGTCACCTCACACCAGTCAGAATGGTAGTATCAAAAAGGCAAGAAATGACAAGTGTTGAAACGGATATAAAGAAGAAGGATCCTCATGTGCTGTTGGTAAGAATTTAAATTGTTGCAGTCATTGTGGAGAAAAATATGGAGTTTCCTCAAAAAACTAAAACTAGAAGTATCATAAGATCCAGTAATCTCACTTCTAGGTATTTATCCAAAGAAAACAAAACACTAATTCAAAAAGATATATGCATCCCTGTTTATTGCAGCATTATTTACAATAGCCAAGATATGAAAGCAACCTAAGTGTCCATCAATAGATGAATGGATAAAGATGTGGCATATATATATATATATATATATATATATATATATATATATAAAGCTTGTTTACACTAAAACCTCTGTGTGATATATGTATATATGTATATATATATATATATATATATATATATATAAAGGAATATTACTCAGCCATAAAAAATGAAGCTTTGCCATTTAAAACAACATGGATGAACCTAGAGGGTATTGTGCTAAGTGAAATAAGTCAGTAAGAAAAAGACAAATACCATATGATTCCATTTATGGTGGAATCTAAAAAATAAATAAATAAATAAACAAAAACCAGAAATAGACTCATAAATACAGAGAACAAACTGACGGTCGCCAGAGGGGAAAGGGGTGGGGGGATGGGCAAAATAGTAGAAGAGGTCTAAGAGGTACAAACTTTCAGTTATAAAATAAGTCACAGGGATAAAAGTACAACATAGGGAATATGGTCATTAATATTGTAATAACTTTGTATGATGACAAATGGTGACTACACTCATCATGGTGAGCATTTCATATGTATATGATTATCAATCACTAGGATATACACCTGAAATTAATATAATATTGTATGTCAACTGTACTTCAATAATAAATAAATAAAAAAAACAAAATTCTTCCACACATGGGGAAAAAATAATCAATGGGTCAAAGGAAAAAGTATAGTAAAAATTTTACGTAGGTTTGGGATGTAATGAAAACACTAAAAATCATGGGGTGCCTGGATGGCTCAGTTGGTTAAGCATAGACTCTTGATTTCGGCTCAGGTCATGATCTCAGGGTTGAGAGATCGAGCCCCTTGCAGCTCTGCACTGGGTGTGGAGCCTGCTTAAGATTCTCTCTCTGCCCCTCCCCTGCACCATGTGTGTAGGCAGGCAGGCACGCATGCACTTCCACTCTCTCTCTAAAAAAATACAAACAAAAACAAAAAACACTAAAAATCAAAACATGGGTGAAGCTAAAAGAGTAGTTACAGAAAAATTTAAAACCTTAAATGTACAAAATACAAAAAATAAGAAAGCTAAAAATCAACCAACTAATATCTAAGTCAAGATGTTAGAAAAAATACAGAATAAAACTAAAGAAAATAAAATGTTCTTTGAAAGGGAAAATAAAATCATCTGGCAAGCATGACTAAGAAAAAAAGAGAGAAGCCACAAATAAAACAATCCTAGTAGTGAAAATGGGCAAACCTTCAGAGACAGTTGAGATGAAGTCAGATGTGGGATTAGAATCCAGGTTCTGCCATTTATCAGCCTTGTTTGTGACCGCTGAGCTGCAATTTGTTTATATATAAAATGAAGATATTTACTCAGTGCCTACTCACAGTGGTCACTCAGCAAATATTTATTCCTTCTCTCTCCCCCTCAACTCCCTTTTAATAGTGGTTCCACAGAATAAGGAGGATAGAACAACTAAACTGTGAGATTTATGAATGATTAATCTTCTTTATAGACATACATATTGTCTGCTAACATAAATAAGCAAGAGTGATCATAATTTTTTTAAAAATTGTTCTTACCTGCCAGAACACATTCTTGAGGATACAAAAGTCCACATCCAAAGCAGCCATAAATATAATTATAGGTGAAAAATAACAATAAAGTGAAAAACTTGGTGTTCTCAGAAGAGGATAGACAATTTGGTACACCTAAACTAACAAGGACAAAAAAGAAATTAGTTGGCTGCCATTCTGAGGTATTAGAAATTAGTATTAGGTAACTTGAGGTATTAGAAATTGGTGTTATATCAATCAATGTAAGTTTTAGTATATTCCAATCTGCAACTAATGAGCAATTATCTATGAGGCCAGTCCTCAGGGTTTTGTAGATTTCTTGATCTGACTGTCCAGATGAGTTATATGTACAGTCCTCTATTCACCAGAGAATTTTGTGAGCTTGGGCTACACAAACATTGTTTGTGGTAAGACTGTAATCAGTGTTTTCACAAGTGATACCCCTGCCACTGGTAATCTCGGACAGGAGTTCAGGTGTTCACAGATAAGTGTTTTTTTTATTTGACTGTTAGATATTTATTCTAATTTGCATTAAGACACAAAAAGAGAAACTTGCACAGGTACTTGTGATTTCACAAACATTTGCTTAGGATTTTTCATTTCAGTCCTTCAGTGACTTGGGACACCTGGGTGGCTGTCAGTTGAGCGTCTGACTCTTGGTTTTGGCTCAGGTCGGGATCTCATGGGTTGTGGAATTGAGCCCCAGTTTGGGCTCCCTGCTCAGCCGGAAGTCTGCTTGAGATTCTCTCCCTTCTGCCCCTCCCACCTCCTGCACTTCCCCGGCGCTCGCTCGCTCTCTCTCAAATAAGTAAATAAATCTTTAAAGAAAATAATAAAGTCCTTCAATGAATCAAGTAGAGAAAAATAACACAGCTAATAGCACATATTGTGTATATAAGACATAAATCATGAAGGTTGTACACTAAAGTTTTTGGCTCAACTAATATTTTATTCTTCGTTACTTAACCTCCCTGTGCCTCAGTTTCCTCACCTGTAAAATGGGATAGAATACCTCCTTCCACTGGGTTTCTGTGAAGGTGAGTGAATTAACTCAAGAATTAATAAGTTGAGCATAGCATAGCATATAGAGAAGTTGAATCACTATGTTGTACACCTGAAACTAATGTAACATGGTGTGTCAACTATACTCAAATAAAACACATTTTTAAAATTAAACAGCTCCATATTTCACTGGAGAAAAAGAATTAATAATAAGCTAATAAACTAATAAACACAAAACACTTTAAAGCGAGCCTGGCACATAGTAAACACTCAAACGATGTTAGTAGTAACTCGGGTGTTTCGGAAGAGTAACAAGAGGCTTTTAAAATCCCAGATAGATACAAGCATCGTCTCCATTTTTAAAAAATAAAAAGAATGAGTGGAGACAAATCATTATTGATCACACTGTTATGCATTTGAAATCAAGAGTTAATAAATTAATAAAATTTTTCTTGTATCTATATTATATATTATATGACACATTTTGCATTGAATCTAGCAGTTAGGAAAGAGTAACCATGTTTCATTATGACAATAACAGCTGCCTTTGTTGCAGACAATAGCACGGATGAAGCCCGTATATGGACAGGGGAAAGAAACAAGAGCGAGGCTCCCAAGGCAGACGATGAGGAACCCAAGAATGCAATCCAATTTTCCTTACTTCCATACTAGTGTTTTATCTTAAGCGCCTCTAATTTATATCTCTTTTATTGTATGGTTTTTCATTTTCAAAATTTATAATACCAGAGGAATTTTTTTCAGTAGCTGTTCACATTTTTTTTTAATTTTTATTTTTTTATTTAAGCTGGGCGTGGAGCCCAACACGGGGCCTGAACTCACAACCCCGAGATCAAGAGTCAGACGCTTAACCAACCGAGCCACCCAGGCACCCCAGCTGTTCACATTTTTTTTTAATTCCATACATTCAGGGGTAGGGGTGAGAGTGGACCTTGATTTTGGGTCTTTGTCCTTTAATTTACTAATTTATTATACGTACATTACCTCCACAGAATTGTGAGCCAGTTGTCCTATCACAAATCCTACCACAGAAAGAATTATCAAGACAGTGACTTCAGAATTCTTTAAACAGGTCCTCAAAAATCCTGAAGAAATGCATGTGTTATTTAGACATAATGTATAGTTTCGAAACATTTACTATCCCCTTTCTCTATTTAATTTGAAACTTCCTGAGTGTCACATCATTATGAATAAACAATTGACAGCTATTACAAATGCTGTCTCTTCAGACACACATAATGAAGCCTCTCTCACAGGTGAATCTGGAAAATACTGAAGTTCCAACAATTTCCCATTTGCCCACTGATGGGCACATGAGGATCACTGTACAAGTGTCCTCCCTATGGATCTGAAGATGAGGAATTATGAAAAGCCAAACTTCGTATCTACATAGCACACCTTTTATTAGTAATAACTACAGCAACATATATTCTATAGTTTTCCTAAAAGCCAGAAATACTTTCAGCTGAGCTCTAACTATAGGGAAAACTGTCCTCACCAGACAAGTCACAGAAGACATGGGTTACTCTCTGCCTACATGCATTTTCTTGCCTTACCACTCTTCTCTGTCCAACATTATTCAGTTCATCCCCTCCAGAAGCAACAGATGGACTATAATCCAATTACTTTATGCCTAGGGCAAGATTCACTGTCATTCCAGATTCTGCATTTCCTGTCTTCCAGCTAAATCAGTAGATATTTGTTGAATACTTCTTTTGTGTGGGCCTAAAGTCACGTTTCTCGAACTATTTCTGCAATGCCCTTTACTGCTGGAGTACTTATCTCCACGTAATCATCAAGGATCTAGAGCTGGTGAAATTCATGGTCACCAGCACCTCCTAGTACCACAGGGGACCAGGGCCATTAGTGTGTGTTTTAAAGGCTCACCCCAGAGAAGGTGATTTTACTTACTCTGGTAAGTAAAATTGAAGAAGTTTTTATGAGTGTTTGCTTCATTGTTTCTTTATAGTCTTCCCAATTCCAGAAAGGATTTTAAAGCAGCTGACCTTTTTTCCCCAAGGAAAAAAGTTTTAAAGAGGACTAGAAACTTTTCCCTAATCGCTAGCGTTGAACTGGGGAATAAAGTACCTGTGTTTCTTAATCTGGTGTCTCATCTGCATGAATATCATTCACCATACCTACTGAATTCTTAATGATCATTGAAGAGGCCCTTACTTGTGAAGTCTCTCCTAAGTTCCCACTAGGGATGGAGTGCGTGGCATGTTCCCTGAAGTAAACTCACACCAAAGCCATTATAAAATGGGCAAAATTGATGACAGCAACTGTGCAAATTGTGAAACAAATGTCTGGGTCCTATTTGTCCCCATCACCCTCCCCTCATCCCAGATACATGTTGGTTAGGTTAAGCCTGGCAGGCCGGCGGCATGAGGCTTTCCTGCTCATTACCAGAGATGCTGGACCACAACTTGACAGTTCAACTAACCCCACTACATTGTAATTACTGTTTACCCATCTCCCCAGCAAGAGGACTCCTTGAGGTCAAGGACTGTCTAATTCCCCTTCTGCCTACCCCTCTTCTGTGCTCAGCACATGCCACTGAAGGAAGGAACATAGTGTAGACACTACTGATAATTAAATGAAGCTACATTGCTGGCATTCACTCCATGAAGTCTCACTGGACTTCTTTTGATGATGTTGCCATCGCTTTCTGCACTGAGAAAGGTTCAGAGGGCAGAGGAAAGATGAAATTCAGAAACAACCGCCTACCTCCCAAAACAATAGTGGAACACACAAGCATTATGAAATGTCCACTTTCGACGGTGTAGCCAGCTGAACTTCCACAGAGTAAGTCAGGTCTGTTACCTTCTCCTTGCATCCAGAAGGAAGAGTTCATGTTTGACATGGCTTTCTCAGTCGTAACTTGACGAATTCGTATGTGAGTTATTATTTTCACCACCACAGACTAACCTGTTCTAATACGCAGAAAGAAGAAAATGAGACTTGCCAGGTCACAGTGCATCCACGTTCTTTCTACGTAAGATTGTACCACACTCAGATCTAAGCACATCTCGTCTTGCCACAGGGCACACATGGATACCTTCTGTTCTACCTCTTGCTCCAAGAGCATTTTATAGGAACACCAACAGCGGGGCTAGTGTTTCTTCCTCACACTTCTACATATATATGGGAGAGCGACTGCACTGATTTCTGCACTTAATCATTGTATGATCTAGTAGTGTGTTTGCCTTTCTCATTGGACAGTGAGTTTCTCAAGGGTCGGGGCTGGATATTATTTTTCCTTAAGGCTGTGCACACGGTATGTGGCCCATAATAGGCTCTCCATAATATTTGATCAACTGAACTTTTTGAGGGGGACCTCTTCCTCTATGGGTACAAATCATTCTGGAATTCCCCTTTACTACTTCAATCCCATGTTCCCTTTTCCCTCTCTTGGGCCCCTCCAAATCCAAAATCCAAATGAGGTCAAAGTTGAGTCACACCAGATAAGGTCGGGATGGAGAGGGGGGTGAATAACCTAAAAACAAAGGAAAATACTAAAATTGAGATTTTATCATATGGTGCCTTTAAGTGAATTAGAAAAAGTCCCCCTTCCTGATGACAGGGCACATGGCTTGGCACATAAATAATGGGTTTGATTTCAGTCCCAGTACCTACCCTCAGCTGGTGCCCTTGTGCAGAACACAGCCCGCACAAATCTATGTGGTGGTCCTGAGAAGGACTCATTCTGTTTTATTTTTCCTTGCAGTTAACCTTAACCTAAGAATTCCTAGAGGTTCCTGAAGTATCCCCAATAATATTTAGAGTTAACCTTTGGTTCTTCATTTTGCATTTGTTTGGTGTACAAGATAATGATTCTGGTGTGAAGCAGAAATGGGCCAGAAATGAGATTCAAGATGCTACATCTTCAAATCACTTCACCTGTCCCTCAAATAGCCCTTCAGGTCCTTGGCATCCTCACATCCTGCTATCCCCACCTGTCACTACAGCATCACTCTCAAATCAGGTTCTCCAAACTACCAAGACCAGAGATACCATCTTCCAAGGCTAAGCTGGTTCAGAGTTGAAATCAAGATGAAGGCTCTTGAAAATCACAACAATGCTCAGCTCTGTGGCTGTTTGCCAGGGACGGTACTGCCAACTGATATCACACCCAAAGTCATTTCCATGCCTAATTCCCATTGGTTGCTTGCCAACTTACTTTCATTCTGATTGGCTATATACAACATCCCCACCCCCAACCCAGAAGCAGCTAAGTGATCCAGTTCCAGGGAAGCTTGCATTTCTTAATGCTCAAGCTGTGTCTATACCAACAACTGTTTTAACTGATTTTCTTTGCCTCAAATCTAATCATTAAAAACACAGTGCAAATTTAAACAAATGAACATTGTTAATAATTTATAGTTTCTTTCCAAGGAGGTTATTTGTGACAATGAAATTCTACTCTCCCATTCTTATGTCATACTCCTCTAACGCTCTTCCCCAGGGCACCAAGAATAGCACCACAGCAGTGAGATTACTAAGTCTATCATCAATCTTTGCCATCACTATATATCAAAGAAACTTTGACCAATGAAAGTCCCAATTCCTACTTGAAACTAAAGAGTTTTAGTCGACAGCTCTATGTCTGGCCCTGATTGCAGCAACCACCACTAGTACCCATACACCATTCTCCAAAATATTTGCTTTCAACAGTTTGTTGTTGTCTGGTACACGTCTTTTAAACCACTCAGCCATAAATCCCAAGGACCATGTTTAAAAAAAAAAAAAAAGCTGTCTTATTCACAGGCTGTCTCTTGAGAGACCCATTTCTTACTCTTTCCCATGCCCTTACTTACCTCTCCTAGTTACCAAGTTCACTACTCTTTCTCCCATTTTCATCTTTATGTTATCTATACCACTGGTCACCTCGAATTCTCTAAAATGCCTCATATCATTTTGAGTAACATCCTTCCGCCTTCTATCTAGTTCCTATCCTGCTGTCCCCTCAACTCACTTGGGTCACCTAGACCCGATGGGTAAGTCTCATGAAGATTTACATTTCAAAATTTAGATTCTCCATGGCTTTTTTTTTTTTTAAGATTTTATTTATTCATTTATTAGAGAGCGAGCGAGAAACAGCATGAGAGGGGAGAGGGTCAGAGGGAGAAGCAGGCTCCCCCCCGAGCCGGGAGCCCGATGCGGGACTCGATCCCAGGACTCCAGGATCATGACCTGAGCCAAAGGCAGTCGCTTAACTAACTGAGCCACCCAGGCACCCAAGATTCTCCATGGCTTTTAGAAAAATCCTCATACCTTGAGAAAACTCGGACAAAATTCATAGTTGGCTCTAGATTACACATAGTTCTGCTAGAGATAGAACATAACTAAAATAAAGAGATGATTGAATTTCTTTACATTACAATCTTTCCCATAGAGCTTAAAGAAAAGCAATAATAAATCTGTATTTCACCACTTTGCATAGAGCCAGCTGAGTAGACTATGATAGCTTTAGGAGCTGAGGGCTGAGAGGCTGCCCAGGGTGTTTCCCCCAACCCCATATTCTCATAATAGATTATATTATCTGACTGAGACAAGGCTGGTTAGTCATAGTTTCTCATCCCCCTATACAATGATTGGTTCAGGGATGGGCATGGGACTCAGATAGGACCAATTAGATGGTTCCTAAGCTTAATATAGACCATTATTGACAGAGAGCTATTCTCTTTGCATTTTGGTTTAGCTATGACAATGATTGCCTACAGCAGCCAGAGGTCATCTTCCTAGAAGCACTGAGAAAGCCTATCTCAAGTCTCAGAAGTTCCAGGAGGCACCACATTAGATATCTCTGAGGTCTTATGACCTCACAATCCCACCTGAGATTTTATCCTTTCTCAGAATCCATTTCTTAGTTTGAGACTTTTTTGCCATCTAGAAAGGCTAGGCATGAGAAACAATTTTATTTTCAAACCCAGTGAGTACTGGCTGCATTATACTTTTTAACTTTCATTTGAAAAATGAACTGTTCCTTTTCAGCTCATCTCTCTCCTCTCACACCAGTAGAAGAAGCCAAGTGGCACTTGACTACTGTCTAGAAAAATCCTTAGCATGATCACTGAGTTCATTACTTAGACAACAGTGTGATCGAACTTACCACCATCACATAACAAGGGCCCCTTTTCTCCAGCTTCTAATAACATTTTCCTCTCTTTCCTAGAAACTCCCACTAATCACCTCCTAGGGGCTTTTAAACATTCTGCAGGCTTTCACTGACACTCTCCTCTAAGCACTTTGGGCTTCTGCCTGTCACCCAGTCCCAAAAAGGCAACACCACATATTTTAGGATTTGTTATGTCCATTTCTCGCTTCCAGAGTCCAAAATTTGTATGTTATGTATTGCTGCATAACAAACAGACACAAAGCTTAGTAGGTTAAAACAACAACAATCATTTATTTAGCTGAAATCTACAATTTTGGTAGCACTCAACAGGGAAGGCTTGTCTTCGCTCCATATAGCACTGGCTGCGGCGGCTGGATTGGAGGATCCACTTCCAAGACGGCTCCCTCACATGGCGGCAGGCTGGCGGTGCCTGCTAGCTGCAGCTCAGACACGGCTTCGGGCTGGGGCCTCAGTTTCTGTCTACATGGGTCTCTCCATACAGACTGGTGTCCAAGACTGAGCATCTCAAAAGAACTAGCTGGAGATTGCATCACTTTTTATGACCTACGGAAATCATGTAGTATTACTTCCACTCTAGTCACAGGCCTGCCCAGATTGAAGAGGAGAGAACAGAGACCCACCTCTCTCTGCGAGGAAGGTCATGATCACATTGTAAGACGAGCATGTGGGACAGGAGATGTGGCCAACTTGGAGAATATAATGTATCACATATTAGATCAAATATCAGAGTGTACTGTCAGCCCTTTACAACTTGGGGCGTCGTGTTAACCTAAATAGCATTCTGCCTGCTTCAGCTCAGTCTAGACAGTTGTTCTCAAAGGCTGGACCATAAACCAGTGGTGATTCATGACAAAAGTTCCATCATACATGGCAAAATGAGAAAAATATAAAAGTCCATAATAAAGCTTAATTTATTCAATTTAAAGGGCAGAGCCTTACAATGAAATCATACTTTCCCTTCTTTTCTGGTGTTAAAATGTTTTCTTTAAGTTATAGTGATAGCAGATAGTACTTGTTTTCTTAGTGATGTCATTTCAATCTCCTCCATTTTTTCACATTTTTCCAGTCAAAATACAGAAGTCTCAGGAACCACTATGTAGAGTTTATCACAGCATTGAATTTAGCCTTTGCTTGACCGCTTCTCAAATAATGTGATTTAATTTACTAGTATGCAAACTGAAATAGCTCTGTGGGTGTTCAGATAACATCTGCAGCATGTAATTCAATGCAATAACAGATCACAGGAAGTACTGTATCTCTCAAAACTCAGATCCTCACATCAGTGGAATCTTTGAAGTGAGATCCAGGAATCCCTCGGTAATCACCAGGTTCACAGGACTACAAAGTAGTGTGGTATTCAAGGTGAAGGTCAGAAAATAGAAGGTTACAGGAGAAACTAGATGTATAGTCATGACGCTGTGTGTGCATGCAGCTGGCCTACTGGAGGAGGGGGAGTTAAAATGGGCCACTGGCACAAACAAGATACGCAGAGAAGGGTTCAGGAGTCATTTTTAGAAAAGGTGAATAAGTTCTATAAATGAATGAAGACTAGTGAGCTCCATGAATAAGGTAGCACCAAAAGAGAATTTATTCAACTGTTATTTATTAACTTACTAACTTACAGGCTAAGAGTATGAAGAAAAACATGACAAAGCCCCTACCCTCAAAAAGCTCACAATTCACATGGGGAGACAAACATGTGAACAATTAAACATAATATATATGTGGCTATTCGCACTGTAGGTGCCCCAAAGAAGCAGGGATTAGATCTTCCTAACACTGGGGATAGAGAAGGCCATGGGGTGGAGAATTAGACTGATTGGCCAAGGGTCAGAATTGGCTTTTTTTTTTTCAGCTTTATTGAGCTATACCTGATATATAAAATTGTAAGCTAGGACTGACTTTTGGTAAGTTTCCATTGCTGGAGGCAAGATGAAGAATAGGATCTGGTGTCTTGGTCTGGGCTACTATAACAAAAGACCATCAACTGGGTACTTCATAAACAACAAACATTTATTTCTTACAGTTCTGGAGGCTGGGAAGTCCAAGATCATGGCACCAGAAGATTCAGTGTCTGGTGAGAGCCCATCTCCTAGACAGCTGTCTTTTTACTGTAACCTCACACGGTGCAAGGGGCAAGTGAACTGTTTGGAGGTCTCTTTCATGAGAAGAGACCTCCCAAAGGCTCCACCTCCTAACATTATCATATTGGGCATTAGATCTTAACAAATGAATTTGGGGGCAGCAGGAAGGATACAAACACATTCAGACCACAGAAACTAGTGAAGGAGTTAGAAAAGGAGATTGTTAAAAAAGTAAAGGAACCAGGGGCACCTGGGTGGCTCAGTCAGTTAAGTGTCTGCCTACAGCTCAGGTTATGATCTTGGGGTCCGGGGATTGGGCCCCATGTCAGGCTCCTTGCTCAGTAAGGAGCCTGATTCTCCCTCTCCCTCTGCCCCTCCCCCACCTGTGCTTGCGCTCTCTCTCTCTCTCATAAATAATTTAAAAAAAGAAGAAGAAGAAGAAGAAGAAGGTAAAGGAACCATAATGACATAAATGTGGCAATCAAGGAGTTTCCAGAAGACAACATGACTATATACATTAAAAGCTTCAAGAAGTTTGAAGATAAGGATTGAAAGACAAATAAAGGAGAGAGAGGTTTATTTTGTACTAGGCATCTCCACAAGTGTCTCAGTCTTATCTAGGAATCTTTGAAGTGAGATTCAGGAATCCTCCCCTAATTACCAGGACCATATGCCTGGGAAGTCATGTCATATTCAAGATCAAGGCTCAGAAAACAGAAAGTTAGAGCAGAAACAGTAAAAATGGCAACTAGCCTTGTCCCAAATTGCTATGGTGCTTAAAGGTAATGGACTTTGCAGCGCACAGCAGGAGAACTGAGCAAATACAGACAGACCTCCTTCTTCGTGGGACTCCAGAGGGGAGTCTACCAGAGGGGAGTGGCAGTTACTGTCCTGTTCTTTTGCTGAAGGCAACTGAAACTCAATCGCTCATGCATAAAAATTATCTCAAAACTTAAAAATTTGTGACACAAATTTTAAAAGTGTTATCTCAAAACCATGGTTGAGAAAGTGTCAACTGACAAGGAATTACTGAATTGCTTATTTCTTTTCCTTCCCCTCTATAATGAAAAACTAGCTTTCGGGGTAGGACAAAAAAGAAAGTCATTAAGAACAACAAATAAATGTTGGGTTTTTTTTTAAAACATGTTCTTTCTATAAAAATTTTCCACAAAATCAAAAGTAATGGAAGTCTCGGGGGCTTTCAGATAAACTAGGAAAAAAAGACATTCCAAATCACTAATATGAAACCAGCAGTGATACTTAAAACCTAAAAAGTATAAAACAGAACAGAAAGAAAGATACTATGGAGTCCCGCTGAAATATCTATATTGCCAAACCTACAGAATATGGTAAATCTAAATATGGGTGTGTGTGTGTGCGTGTGTGTGTGTGTGTGTAGAGAGAGAGAGAGAGACCAAGGAGGTGGAGGTTAAAAATAAAGAAATGAAGGTTTCACTAAAAGACTAAATACCACCTTACAGGTAAATTTTAATTTGGACGTAAAAAGTAATAGCTGTACAAGAAAAGGACCCTGATCCAAACCATTCTTAATATTTCCTTGCTCTAGAATGGCATTCTATAGCTTTCCTTTTGAGAGAGGGAGAACAAATTTTTCCTAGGTAATACATCTTTTTTTTTTTTAACAGAATTCCTCAGTTGAATGGAAATGTCCTGCCTCAGTTACAAAGAAAACTGTTAGATTCCCTATATAGACATTAGAGCTCCCAGAGAGCCTTGGGGAGTGATTCGTACCCGAGTGCTCTCTGGAAAGAGCATGTGGGACTCACACGGACCTGCACTTGGAGCAGAGGCAAGGCCAGAGTGTCCGGACATAAGCATGCTGAATAGGGTAAAATTTTAAAAAGGGTGATTTAATTTCATACTTAAACCTTTTTATAAAACCTCACATCGATTTTCTTTACTTCAACTGGCATATTGAATAAGTTTGCTTTTATAAATACTAGAAGGAAGTGTGGTCTTTTATAAAATATATATTCAGTAGAAGGTATGATCTTGATTGACTTCTTTTCTGACCATGGCTTAGGCTACAGATTTGGCACTTTTCACTTGACCTGAAAGGAAGCAGATTTTAAAATTATACTTAATTAGCTTGTCATATAAAATAAAAATGAAGCCAGTTTTTAAAATAATTGGCATGAAATAAATGAGTATGTCCCAGCCTGAACCAGTCATTAATGAAGCCTTGGTATTGGTATATCAATTCAAGAATTCTCCCCTACCCTTTTTTTTTTTTTTAATATTTAAAGGTATGAGGTCACATTTCCAATATAATCAGTATTATTCTTCCTAATTCTGCTATTGAATAGAATAATTTGAATAAACTGCTTAACTTCTTTGGTCTTCACTTTCTTCACTGTAAACTGAGGGGATCATTTCAGAGGTTCCAAGATCTAACACTTCTATAATATGAAGGTATAAGATACTGAGGTGCTTGGAGGGGGTGTAGGAGACCTGGGGGGAGAGGTGATCTCCTCAGAGATGGGAAGGGAAGCAGGAAGGGGTGATGGGCCAGGCTAACAGCAGCGGTAGATAGTGGGAGATGGTGGGAACCAAAGTGTACCATCAATAATTCAGGCCTTAGTCATCTCACTCCTGGACTATGATGGTCTCACTCCCTTCAGTCTCTTCTTCATCCATTTTATAAGGAAAGCCATAGTATTATCCCTTACTTAATCCCTCTTCTCTGCTACCCCAAAGCCTTTAATGGCAACCCACTGCCCTGGAAATAAAGACCAAACTTCTAAGCTTATAATTCAGTACTTTTAATGAAGTGAGCGCAAGTTAACTTTCCAACCTTCTCTTCTCCTATTCCTCACAGACTCAACTACAATCAGCCAGATGGTTCCTGGCCACTTCTCCGTTCCCATGTTTGAACCTCTCATCATCAGACTGGGCTTTCATTACAGAATTCCCTTCATATCCCACCCTTGCTCCCCATCCTTTCAGCAATTTCTCTTTCTTCGTGACACTTCCTCTTCATACTCAGGCTTCTTTGAATATACACAGCACTGAGTTTATCTTTTCAGGTATGCACCCTCACTCACAAACTGGGTGGTGGGCTGCTTACAGACAATGACAGTGTAAAGCCTCTGTCTCCCTTAAGGGAACCTCAGCGTGTGCTCTGCATAAGCTCTACAGATACCGGAGAAAGACAGCAAGGGATATTCTGCCAGAAAAAACCAGAGCCCCTTCTGACAAACAAAAAAGTCTTTGGTACTCAATATCCACATTCAAAAGAATGAGTTCACCTCATATATAAAAAATAACTCAAGGGGCGCCTGGGTGGCTCAGTTGGTTAAGCCACTGCCTTCGGCTCAGGTCATGGTCCTGGAGTCCCGGGATCGAGTCCCGCATCAGGCTCCCTGCTAAGCGGGGAGTCTGCTTCTCCCTCTCCCGCTCCCCCCTCTTGTGCTCTCTCACTCTCTCTCTCAAATAAATAAATAAAATCTTTAAAAATAAATAAATAAATAACTCAAAATGGACCAGAGAGCTAAAAGAAAAGAGCTAAAACTACAAAACTCTTACAAAAAAACATAAGAGTAAGTCTTGGTGACCTTGGATTAGGCAATGTTTCTAGATACGACACTGAAAGCATAAGCAACAAAAGGAAAAACAGATAAATTGGACTTCAAACTTAAAGCTTTTTTTGTCTCAAAGAACACAATTAAGAAAACGAAAAGATAATCCACAGAATGGGAGAAACTATTTGCAAAGCATATATCAGATAAGGGACTTGACTCCAAAATACATAAAGAACTCTTACAAATCAACAACAAAAAGACCAGTTTAAAAATGGGCAACGGATTCAGATAGATACCTCTCCAAAGAAAATACACAAATGGCCAGTAAACACATAAAAGATGTTTAACATCATTAGTAATTAAGGAAATGCAAATTAGAACTACATTAAGATATCACTTTACACCCACTAGGATGGCTAAATTTTTTAAAAAGATGATAACAATGTTGATGATGATGTGGAGAAATTGGAATCTTCATATATATTGCTTATTGGCAACAGTTCAGCAGTTCCTCAAATGATTAAGCACAGCCCGGCAATTCTCTCCCAAGAGAAATGAAAACAAGCAGTCACACAAATTTGTACAGGAAAGCTCACAGCACTGTTATTTATAATAGCCAAAAGCATGGAAACTTGAATATCCATCAACTAATGAATGAATCCATACAATAGAATACTATTCAGAAAAGAAAGGAAAATTGAAACAAATTCCAACATGGAGGAACCTTGAAAACAATATGCTAAATGAAAGAATCCAGACACAAAATGCCACAGATTGTATGATTCCATTCGTGAAATGTCCAGAACAGGAAAATCTATAGAAATAGAAAAGATTAGTGGTTGCCAGAGGCTCGTAGGAGGTGGGAGGTGATTGCCAATGGTGTTTCTTTTTGGGGTGGTAAAATGTTCTGAAATTAGATGGTGGTGATGATTGTATAACTCTGTGAATATACTGAAAACCACTGAATTGTACATTTTTAAATGGTGAATTTTATAGTATAAGAATTATATCCCAATAAAGCCGATATTTTAAAAATTCTTAGGTATGCCTGCCACCAAGATTCTGAATGCACCTTCTCCAGGAACAGGATAGTATTCCCCCAACGGGCTTTTCAAAATGCAGTTATAATACTGAAAGTGCTTTTTCAAATTCTGCCACTCTAGCTCCTAGGAGGACATGCCTTCCTAGTTGAAAATCAAAGGCATAATAAATTATATAAAATTAAATAACAAGTAATGGTAACAATATTAAGATTAGTATTAGACATTCTCTTTAGAAATAATTCAATTATTTTTATTTATTCTTAATACTGAAACTAGTAATAAACTTAGGGAGTTATATCATACTTGTATATGTGCTGATAAAAGGTTAATGGCTACTTAAGATTGTTAAAATCAGAGTATCTCAGAAATAACAACACTGAACTTCATATTCATCTTTTCTGACATTCAAACCATTTTCATCCAAAACTTACGTGGTGTTGCCATTTTTGTGAAGATAGGAGTCACGATATCTTCCAATTGTTGTTTCTGTTCAAAAATCTCGTTAATGGAAGCTTCCAAATGGGTTTCCAACCACTCATTTTTTACATGGCATGCAGTGAGGATGGTATTCTAGAGACAGAAACAAAGAGTTTATTTTCTACTTGTTTATTGAAAAATAAAACTCTATAGTATCTCTAAACTAGCACTGTGCAACAGAACTTTCTGTGATGATGGAAATGTGCTATCTGCATTGTCCAAACCAGTCACCATTTGACATTTATAGCCATAGAGTACTAGAAAAGGGGCTAGTCTGACTGAGGAACTGGATTTTTAATTTTATTTAATTTTAATTAATTCTAACTTAAAACAGCTACACATGGCTAGTGGTTGCTATGTTGGACAGCGCAGCTCTAACATTAGTGGAATGTTGTATATAATAAAACTCATAAGCTAGAGTCATGAAGTCTTGGGCCAGTGTACAGCCTCTCCCTAATTCTTTAGTCTCATTGGGCCCTGTGATAAAGAGAAATGTTTGCAAAGGTTGGAGAAGAACAGGTGGTTGGTATGACCTGGATGCAACTCAACAGACAATGCTATTTTATTCCCTCAGATGGTTCAGAGGACAGGAAGTGCAAGAAATTCCAGAAGAGCTCCACCTCACTGAAAACGTCTCTGTTTGCATTGCAAAGCTATTTCTGCCCATGCACAGCAAACTGAGGGTGTCTGCTTTAAGATGTTTACTTGTTCTATGGTTTGTAATAAGAGAAATGAATGCATTTATTGCATGGCCTGTCCATATTATTAAATAAGCAGTATTGTATGCAGACATATGTAGAATCAAGTGGATTTGGAAAGATGTCCATAATATATTATTAAAAGGAAAAAAAACAAATTAAAGAATAATATGTAGTTTAAAAAAAGAATAATAGGTATAGTGTAATCCCACTTTTAGAAAAACAAAACCTTATAAAACCATATGTGTGCGTACATATATTTATATAAGTGATGGGACAAGTATGGTGAAATTAACATAAGATTGTTGGGGCGCCTGGGTGGCTCAGTCGTTAAGTGTCTGCCTTCGGCTCAGGTCATGGTCTCAGGGTCCTGGGATCGAGCCCCACATCGGGCTCCCTGCTTGGCGGGAAGCCTGCTCCTCCCTCTCCCACTCCCCCTGCTTGTGTTCCCTCTCTCGCTGTGTCTCTCTCTGTCAAATAAATAAAATCTTAAAAAAAAAAAAAAAGATTGTTATCAGAACCATAGGGTAAGATAGTAAGACTGGAAATGGGAAGAGAGAAAGCTATTAAGTTTGCTTTAGGCATTTCAATTTTGTTCTAATTGTTACTATATGTACACAGTATTTTCTAGTTCAAATAACCAAATATTTAAACATTGAAATTTAAAAAGCTTTTATAGTAACTGGTTGGACAATGCACTGTCTGTGGCAGGAAATTTTTGGTTCCCAGATCCAATAGCTGAAATAGCTATTCTAATAGAATTTTGCCTATATTTTGTTGGTTTCATAAGAGATTTTGTAAAGTGTTTTACAAACCACAAGTGAAATGTGTAATTTATCATGTTCTCAGACGTGGGGATGTATTACACTTTGAGCAATAGCTAATTCTTTTTCATGAGAATTATAAGTCACAGGGAATTCACAGAATATCCTGCACAGAAATGCAAGAGATAAGTTTTTTTTTTAAAGATTTATTTGAGAGAGACAGTGCGTGCCCAAGCAGGGGGAGGGGGAGACCGAGAGAGAGAGAGAGAGAGAGAGAATCTTAAGCAGACTCCCCACTGAGTTGGGAGCCCTATGTGGGGCTCCATCCCACCACTCTGAGATCACAACCAGAGCTGAAATCAAGTTAGTCACCCAACCGGCTGAGCCACCCAGGCGCCCTGAGAGAGATAATTTAAAACCAAAACACAGTTCTGGTACCTGGAACATATATTTTTATTTTAGTGTATATCCAAAGCAATAAACTAGTCCACATGCAGAACTTAGTATATGGTAAATGTGGGAAGTCAGCTTTACAATTAGCTATCCTTATATTTGTGTATCTTTTTTTTATCATTATGTAAAGTTTGAATATGTAATATATAGATCTCGTCTGAATATGTAATATATTTCTTTGTATATACAAAGAAACTAAAATATGATATATATGTAAGTTTTAAAGCAAAACTTAATGAAATGAGTATCAGTAGACCCAACTAATCAACAGGATAACTAGAACATTGCCAGAATAACTCTATTTCTGTGCCCCGCCCATAATTCATCCCCCTATCCTCCTCCAAGAGATAATGACAATCTGTGCTTATAACTTTGCTTTCTTTTTTAATAGTTTTACCCTATATGTAGGTATCCCTAAACCATATAGTTTTATTTTGCTTGCTTTTGAAGTTTATGAAAATCTCTGTAGTCTTTGCTGATTTTTTTTTCACTCAACAATATATTTTAAAAATGTATTCATGTTCAGGTGCCTGGGTGACTCAGTTGGTTAAGCACCTGTCTCTTGATTTTGGCTCAGGTCATGATCTCAGGATGGTGGTCTCAGGGTCATAAGATAAAGCCTTGCATCGGGCTCCCTACTCAGGATGCAGAGTCTGATTAAGACTCTCTCTCCTGTCCCTCTGCCCCTCCCCCTCCCCCCTTGCTCGTGCATGCTTGTGCTCTCTCTCTCTCTCTTTCAATAAATAAATAAATAAATCTCTTTTTTTTAAAGTATTCATGTTGTTGAGTGTAATACTTAGTACATACATCTCTATGTCACTCCTTTATAGTATTTCATTTAATTTTTATCAGTCTATCTCTTACTAGTTGTTTATTAAGGAAGGAGCAAAGGAAGGAAGGAGGGAGGGAAGAAAGGTAGGAGGAAAGAGGGAAGGGAGGGAGGGAGAAGACAGCAGTAAGGACCACCACCTACCTCTAGAGCATTAGTATAGAAATTAAAGATGTAAGGCAAAAATCTCAAAAGACTTCTGAACAAACAATAATCATAATGCAGTACCTTGTCTTCCTTAAAGAGCTTCCCTGGTCCCTTTTCTGTGTCTGTAACCGCTGCAGAGACCTTTGCAATGTATTTTTTCAGAGCCAGCCTTGCATCTGAAGGAATAGGACAATAAAATGCACAATAATAAGACAAAGACTAAGAAATATGCTCAACTATTTACAAGGTACTATTATATATCTGGAGTTTATAAAGACTGTGTATAGAACGGGCGCCTGGGTGGCTCAGTCAGTTAGGCGTCTGCCTTCAGCTCAGGTTATGATCCCAGGGTCTTGTGATTGAGCCCCACATTGGGCTCCCTGCTCAGTGAAGAGTCAGCTTCTCCCCCTCCCTCTGCCCTTGCCCCCCACTCATGCTCTCTCTTGTTTGCTCACTCTCTCTCAAGTAAATAAATAAAAAATCTTAAAAAAAAAAAAAAAAAGACTGTGTGTAGAAGATTTGTTAAGGTTGTTTTCACTGAATTTCAAGATAGATGATACTCAACTAGCATAGCACTTTGGGACATTCACCATGTTCCTAAAATGGTGCTAAAATTTTGAAGACAAATAAATATTATATGTGATACCTAATCCCAAAGAGACCATATTCCATTAAAATTTCTACTCTAGAGAAAGAAACAAAAATTCATTTCCAATAGATGAGCCATCACTTGCTTTACCCCTTGTGATCCTTCAAAATAAATTCAAAAATAGCTTTTCTCTTTTTTTAATATTTATTCATTTAAGTAATCTCTACACATAACATGGGGCTTGAACCCATGACCCCGAGATCAAGAGCTGCATGCTCCTCCAATGAGCCAGCCAGGCGCCCAGCTTTTCTCTTTTAAAAAAAAAGTGTTTAAAATAATTCCATTCACTATAGCACCCATAGTAATGTCATCACAAAATCTGCAAGACCTGTTTGAATAAAATTACACTTGGAGAGAAATAAAAGACTTAAATAAATGGAAAGGCTTACCATATTCCTAGATGGAACAACTGAATATTATAAGTTGTAAATAAGCCCCAAATTAATCTGAAGGTTGAAGTATTAACTTCCTATGGCTACTGTAACAAACTTTGATGGCTGACAACAACACAAATTTATTCTCTCACAGTTCTAGAATCCAGAAGTTTGAAACTGGTATCAATGGGCTAAAGTCAAGGTGTTGGCAAGGCTGATTCTATCTGAGGGACCCAAGAGGAAAACCCATTTTCTTGCCCTTTTCAACCACTAGTGGTAGTCTGTATCCTTGACTGGTGGCTCTTTCCTCCATCTTCAAAGTACATCCGGTCTCACCTTGATAATCCAGAATAATCTTCTCATCCTTAACTGAAGGATCTACAAAATTCATTTTGCCATATGAAATAACATTCACAGGTTCCAGGAATAAGGACCTAGATATGTTTGGTAGCCATTTTTCAGCTCATCACAGCCTGCCCTAAAATTCACATCTATCCCACATGCAAAATACATTCACCTCATGCCAACATCCAAAAATCTCAGCACATTACAACATCAACCCATGTCCAAATGCTCATCTAAAATATCAACTCAAAAGTCTCAAACCTCATCTAAATCAGCTAAACAAGCTATGGGTGAGACTTTGGTGTGATCCATCATCCTGGAGTAAAATTCCTCTCCATCTGCAGACTTGTGAAACTAGAAATCAAGTTCTCTACTCCCAAAATACAATGGTGGGACAGGCACAGTGTACGAGTTGTAGACACTGCCATTCAGAAAGGGAGAAAGTGGAAGGAAAACAGGAGTCACCAGTCCCAAGCAATTTTGGAATCCCACAGGGCAAATCCTATTAGGTGTCAAGACCTAGGAATAATCCTCTGTGGCAGAAGGCTCCATCCTCTTGGCCTGTGTTTCAGCCTGAATCATTCTTTTTTAGGAAAGGTAGCATGTATTCACAGCTGAATAGTTTCATCAGTCTGTTTCCTGCCTGTAGGGTTTTGGGAGTCCAGCAGCCTTTTTTCTTTTCTTTTCTTTTCTTTTTTTTTTTAACATTTTATTTATCTATTTGAGGGAGACAGCACAAGCAGGGGGAGCAGCAGAGGGAGAGGGAGAAGCAGACTCCCCACTGAGCAGGGAGCCCAACATGGGGCTGGATCCCAGGACCCTGAGATCATGACCTGAGCCGAAGGCAGACGCTTAACCAACTGAGCCACCCAGGCACTCCAAGCAGCCTTTCTTCTTTTTGTTTTCTCTGTGTCCCTTTGTTCAAACTGACAATGTTCCTACTGGTATAACATCCTCAAAAACCTTGTGAGTCCCCCTGCAAGCCACAGAGACTCATTCCATTAAGCAAGAGGCTCCTCCATGGGTCCTTCCGGAATAATCTTATTTCTATTTCTGACTTCTGCTAAGATGACTGAGGGGAGCCATGAGTATCACACCCAATCTCTTCAGCACAAAACACTGTCCAGCCACATCCTTGCCTTTTCTCCAGAGCACACTTTCCTAATAGTGAATCTCCTAATTTTAGCACTTTCCTAATAGTGAATCTCCTAATTTTAGCACATTTGCTACCTGGATAGGCTGAGAATTTCCCAAATCATCAAGTCCTATTTCCCTTTTACATAACAATTTTTTCCTCAATTTATCTTTCCCCTCTCACATGTTACTATAAGCAACAAGAAGAAACCAGGTCATGTCTTCAACACTTTGTTTGGAAATCCCTTTAGCTAAATGTCCAAGTTCCCCACTTACAAGTTCTGCTTTTGGTATAAGGACAGGACACAATTCAGCAAGCTTTCTGCCATGATTGTCTTTCCTCCATTTTCCAATAACATGCTCCTCATTTCCTTCTGAGGCCTCACCAGCAGCATCTCTAACATCTGTGTTTCTACCAACAGTCCGCTCAAGGCAACCTAGGCTTTTTCTGTGTTGCACCTCAAAATTCTTCTATCTACTCATTACCCAATTCCAAAGCTGCTTCCACATATTTAGATATTTTTTACAGCTGCACCTCAATTCCATGTACCAAAATCTGTATTAGTTTCCTATGGCTGCCATAACAAATTATCATAGACTTGACGGCTTAAGACACTAATGTATTCTTTTACACTTCTAGGTGCCAGAAGTCTGAAATTGGTTTCATTGGACTATAGTCAAGCATAGACAGGGCTGACTCCTTCTAGAGGCCTGAGGGGAAAAACCATTCCTTGCCTTTTTCATCTTCTAGCAATTTTATGTTTTCCTCAGATTGTAGCCCCTCCCAACACCTCCAAAGTGCATCATGCCACTCTCTGCTTCCAGTCACATCACCTTCTCCTCTTCCTGTCAAACATCTATTTCCTTCTTATAAGGACACTGTGATTATATTTAGGGTCCACCAGGAGAATCCAGGATAATCTCTCAATCTCAAAATCCTTAATCCTTATCATATCTGCAAAGTCCATTTGGCCCTATAACATTCATGGGTTCCAGTAATTAGGACCTGGATATCTCTGGGGGCTGTTATCCAGCCTATCATGATCAGCATACACAATCTCATGAAACTTCACATAGGAGTTTTTGAGAGAGTTAAAAAGATCACGGTACAGAGGAAGATGGAAGCAGGATAGGGGGACCATAGGCTCATCTTGTCCCACAAACAGAAGTAGATAACAATCATCCTAAATACCCCAGAAATGAACCTGAAGACTGACAGAACAAATTCCACAATTAAAGTGAGAGAAGCCAAGAAGAAGAAGAAAAGAAGAAGAAGAAGGAAGAAGGAAGAAGAAGGAAGGAGGAGGAGAAGGAGGGGGAGGGGGAGGAGGCAGAGACTTAGACAAAGTGCCAAGATGGAAGAATTCATCTCACATGAAAGAACAAGATAAGGTCACAGCCAGAGATCTGAGTGAAACAAATATAAGTAACATGCCTGATGGAGAATTTAAAGCATCATAAGGATACTCACTGGACTTGAGAAAAGAATGGAAAACTTCAGGGAGACCCATAACACAGAAATAAGAGAGTTAAAAAGAATCTGTCAGAAGTGAAAAATGTAATAAGTGAGATTAGAAACAGGTTTGAGGCAATGAACAGCAGGCTGAAAGAAAACGAAGAATGAATTATTGATGTAGAAGACAAAATAATGGAAAATAAGGAAGCTGAACAAAAGAGAGAAGAATTATGGAACACTAGAATAGACTTCATCTTATGGAACTGAGTGACTTCATCAAAAGTAATAACATTTGTATTATAGGAGTCCCAGAAGAAGAAGAGAGAAAAGGGAGCAGAAAAATTATTTGAAAAAATAATAGCAAAAAACTTCCCTAATCTGGAGAAGGAAACAAACATCCAGATCCAGGAGGCACAGAGAATTCCCATCAAAATCAACCAAAGCAGGCCAACACCAAAAATATTGTAACTAAATTTGCAAAATACAGTGATAAAGAAAAAATCTTAAAAGCAGAAAGACAAAAGAAGTCCTTAACTTACAAGGGAAAACCCATAAGGCTAGCTGCAGATTTCTCAACAAAAACACGGCCAGCCAGAAGGGAGTGGTATGACATAGTCAAAGTGCTGAATGGGAGAAATGTGCAGCCAAGAATATTCTATCCAGCAAGGCTATCATTCAGACGAGAAGGAGAGAAAAAGAGTTTCCCAGACAAACAAAAACTAAACCAGCCCTGAAAGAAATATTGAAAGGGACTCCTTGAGTAGAAAGGAAAGACCAAAAGTGACACAGATAAGAACATCACCAGAAACAATGACAAAACAAGTAATAAAATGGCACTAAGTACATATCTATCAATAATTACTCTGAATGTAAATGGACTAAATGTTCCAATAAAAAAACACAGGGTACCAGACTGGATAAAAAAAAACCAAGACTCATCTATATGCTGCTTACATGAAACTCATTTCACACCTGCAGACTGAAAGTGAGGGGATAAAGAACCATTTATCATACTAATGGATGTCAAAAGAACACCTGAGTAGCAATTCTTATACGAGAAAACTAGACTTTAAAATGAAGACTGTAAGCATCCTTTCTTGATCAAAACTCTTCAGAGTATAGGCATAGAGGGTACATACCTCAATATCATAAAAGCCAACTATGAAAAACCTACAGTGAATATCATTCTCAATGGAGAAAAACTGAGAGCTTTCCCCCTAAGGTCAGGAACGCGGCAGGGATGTCCACTATCACCACTGCTATTCAACATAGTATTAGAAGTCCTAGCCACAGCAATCAGACAACAAAAAGAAATAAAAGGCATCCAAATCGGCAAAGAAGAAGTCAAACTCTCACTGTTTGCAGATGATATGATACTTTATGTGGAAAACCCAAAAGACTCCACCCCAAAACTGCTAGAACTCATACAGGAATTCAGTAAAGTGGCAGGATATAAAATCAATGCACAGAAGTCAGTGGCATTCCTATACACCAACAACAAGACAGAAGAAAGAGAAATTAAGGAGTCGATCCCATTTACAATTGCACCCAAAACCATAAGATACCTAGGAATAAATCTAAACAAAGAGGCAAAGGATCTGTACTCAGAAAACTATAAAATACTCATGAAAGAAATTGAGGAAGACACAAAGAAATGGAAAAACGTTCCATGCTCATGGATTGGAAGAACAAATATTGTGAAGATGTCAATGCTACCTAGAGCAATCTACACATTCAATGCAATCCCCATCAAAATACCATCCACTTTTTTCAAAGAAATGGAACAAATAATCCTAAAATCTATATGGAACCAGAAAAGACCCCGAATAGCCAGAGGAATGTTGAAAAAGAAAAGCAAAGCTGGCGGCATCACAATTCCGGACTTCCAGCTCTATTACAAAGCTGTCATCATCAAGACAGTATGGTACTGGCACAAAAACAGACACATAGATCAATGGAACAGAATAGAGAGCCCAGAAATGGACCCTCAACTCTATGGTCAACTAATCTTTGACAAAGCAGGAAAGAATGTCCAATGGAAAAAAGACAGTCTCGGGCGCCTGGGTGGCTCAGTTGGTTAAGCGACTGCCTTCGGCTCAGGTCATGATCCTGGAGTCCCTGGATCGAGTCCCGCATCGGGCTCCCTGCTCGGCAGGGAGTCTGCTTCGTCCTCTGACCCTATCCCCTCTCATGTGTTCTCTCTCTCTCTCTCTCATTCTCTCTCTCTCAAATAAATAAATAAAATCTTTAAAAAAAAAAAAAGACAGTCTCTTCAACAAATGGTGTTGGGAAAATTGGACAGCCACATGCAGAAGAATGAAACTGGACCATTTCCTTACACCACACACAAAAATAGACTCCAAATGGTTGAAAGACCTCAATGTGAGACAGGAGTCCATCAAACTCCTAAAGGAGAACACAGGCAGCAATCTCTTCGAGCTCAGCCTCAGCAACTTCTTCCTAGAAATATCACCAAAGGGAAGGGAAGCAAGGGCAAAAATGAACTATTGGGACTTCATCAAGATAAAAAGCTTTTGCAAAGCAAAGGAAACAGTCAACAAAACCAAAAGACAACTGACAGAATGGGAGAAGATATTTGCAAATGACATAACAGATAAAGGGCTAGTATCCAAAATCTATAAAGAACTTATCAAACTCAACACCCAAAGAACAAAGAATCCAATCAAGAAATGGGCAGAAGACATGAACAGACATTTTTCCAAAGAAGACATCCAAATGGCCAACAGACACATGAAGAAGTGCTCAACCTTGCTCGGCATCAGGGAAATCCAAATCAAAACCTCAATGAGATACCACCTCACACCAGTCAGAATGGCTAAAATTAACAAGTCAGGAAATGACAGATGTTGGCGGGGATGCGGAGAAAGGGGAACCCTCCTACACTGTTGGTGGGAATGCAAGCTGGTGCAGCCACTCTGGAAAACAGTATGGAGGTTCCTCAAAAAGTTGAAAATAGAGCTACCATATGATCCAGCAATTGCACTACTGGGTATTTACCCCAAAGATACAAAAGTAGGGATCCGAAAGGGTACGTGCACCCCGATGTTTATAGCAGCAATGTCCACAATAGCCAAACTGTGGAAAGAGCCAAGATGTCCATCGACAGATGAATGGATAAAGAAGATGTGGTATATATACATACAACGGAATATTATGCAGCCATCAAAAGGAATGAGATCTTGCCATTTGCAACAATGTGGATGGAACTGGAGAGTATTATGCTGAGCGAAATAAGTCAAACAGAGAAAGACATGTATCATATGACCTCACTGATATGAGGAATTCTTAATCTCAGGAAACAAACTGAGGGTTGCTGGAGTGGGGGGTGGGGTTGGAGGGATGGGGTGACTGGGTGATGGACACTGGGGAGGGTATGTGCTCTGGTAAGCGCTGTGAATTGTGCAAGACTGTTGAATCTCAGAACTGTACCTCTGAAACAAATAATGCAATATATGTTAAGAAAAAAAAAAGAAGAAGATAGCAGGACGGGAAGAATGAAGGGGGGGAAATCGGAGGGGGAGACGAACCATGAGAGACGATGGACTCTGAAAAACAAACTGAGGGTTCTAGAGGGGAGGGGGGTGGGAGGATGGGTTAGCCTGGTGATGGGTATTAAAGAGGGCATGTTCTGCATGGAGCACTGGGTGTTATGCACAAACAATGAATCATGGAACACTACATCTAAAACTAATGATGTAATGTATGGGGATTAACATAACAATAAAAAATTTAAAAATAAATAAATAAATAAAATGAAGACTGTAACAAGAGATAAAGAAGGACGCTATAGCATAAAAAAGGGGATAATCCAACTAATAATTATAAATATTTATGCATCCAGGATGGGAGCACCAAAATATATAATAAAAAACATAAAGGAACTAATTGATAAAACACAATAATAGTAGAGGACTTTAACACCCCACTTATATCAATGCACATATCATCTAAACAGAAAATCAACAAGGAAATAATGGCTTTTTTTTTTTATTATGTTATGTTAATCACCATACATTACATCATTAGTTTTTGATGTAGTGTTCCATGATTCATTGTTTGAGTATAACACCCAGTGCTCCATTCAGTACGTGCCCTCTTTAATACCCATCACCAGGCTAACCCATCCTCCCACCCCCCTCCCCTCTAGAACCCTCAGTTTGTTTCTCAGAGTCCATAGTCTCTCATGGTTCGTCTCCCCCTTCAATTCCCCCCCCCTTCATTTTTCCCTTCTTGCTATCTTCTTCTTCTTCTTTTTTTTTTTAACATATAATGTATTATTTGTTTCAGAGGTACAGGTCTGTGATTCAACAGCCTTACACAGTTCACAGAGCTCACCATAGCACATACCCTCCCCAATGTCTATCACCTAGCCACCCCATCCCTCCCACCCCCCACCACTCCAGCAACCCTCAGTTTGTTTCCTGAGATTAAGAATTCCTCATATCAGTGAGGTCATATGATACATGTCTTTCTTTGATTGATGGAAATAATGGCTTTGAATGACACACTGGACCACATGGACTTAATAGACATATTCAGAACATGCCATCCTAAAACAGCAGAATACATATTTTTTTCAAGTGCACATGGGACAGTCTCAAGAATAGATCACATACTAAGTCACGAATCAGGCCTCAACAAGTACAGAAAGATTGAGATCGTACCATGCATATTTTCTGACTACAATGTTGAAGTCAACCACACACAAAAAAAGTTTGAAAAGTCCACAAATACATGGAGCTTAAACAACATGCTATAAAACAATGAATGGGTCAGCCAGGAAATCAAAGAAGAAATAAAAAAAACATAGAAACAAATGAAAATAAAAGCAAAATGGTCCAAAACACTTGGGATGCAGCAAAAGTGGTCACAAGAGGGAAGTACATAGCAATACAGGCCTAGCTCAGGAAGCAAGAAAAATCTCAAGTAAACAACCTAACCTTACACCTAAAGGAGCTAGAGAAAGAACAAGGAAAAAGCCTAAAACCAAAAGAAGGAAGGAAATAATAAAGATTAGAGCAGAAATAAATGATACAGAAACTAAAAAAACAATGGAACAGATCAATGAAACCAGGAGTTGGTTCTTTGAAAGAATTAATTAAATTGATAAGCCCCTAGCCACACTTACCAAAAAGAAAATAAAAAGGACCCAAATAAATAAAATCATGAACAAGGGAGGAGAAATAACAACAAACACCACAGAAATGCAAACAATCATAAGAGAAGATTATGAAAAACTATATGCCAACAAACTGGACAACCTAGAAGAAATGGATAAATTCCTAGAAATGTATAAACTACCAAAACTGAAACAGGAAGAAACAGAAAACTTGAACAGACTGATAACCAGCAAAGAAACTGAATCAGTAATAAAAATCTCCCAACAAACCAAAGTCCAGGGCCAGATGGCTTCACAGACAAATTCTACCAAATAATTAAAGAAGAGTTAATACCTATTCTTCTCAAACTATTCCAAAAAATAGTTTTGGAATTCATTCTATGAGGCCAGCATTACCCTGATACCAAAACCAGAAAAAGACTCCCCTAAAAAGAAAACTACAGGCCAATATCCCCAATGAACATGGATACAAAAATTCTCAATAGCAAACAGAACCCAAAGGATTAAAAGAATCATTCACCAATCATGGCCTCATAGAATGAATTTGGAAGTTTTCCTTCCTTTTCTATTTTTTGGAATAGTTTGAGAAGAATAAGTATTAGCTCTTCTTTAAATGTTTGGTAGAATTCGTCTGTGAACAACTCAAGTGGGATTTATTCCTGGGCTGCAAGGGTGGTTCAATATTCACAAATCAATCAATGTGATACACCACATTAATAAAAGAAAGGATAAGAACCATATGACCCTTTCAATAGATGCAGAAAAAGCATTTGACAAAGTACAACATCCATTCATGATAAAAACTCTCAACAAAGTAGGGTTAGAGGGAATGTATCTCAGCATAATAAAGTCCATATATGAAAAACCACAACTAATATCATTCTCAATGGGAAAAAACAGAGCTTTTCCTCTATGGTCAGGAACAAGACAGGGATGTCTACTCTCACCACTGGTATTCAACATAGTACTGGAAGTCCTAGCCACAGCGATCAGACAACAAAAAGAAATAAAAGGCATCCAAATTGGCATAGAAGTCAAACTTTCACTATTTGCAGATGACATGATACTCTATATAGAAAACCCAAAAGACTGCACCAAAAACCTGTAGAACTGATACACGAATTCTGTAAAGTCACAGGATACAAAAACAACATACAGAAATATGTTGTATTTCTATACACCAATAATGAAGCAGCAGAAAGGCAAATTAGGGCATTAATCCCATTTACAATTGTACTAAAAACCATAAGATACTTAGGAATAAACCTAACCAAAGAGGTGAAAGACCAGTACTCTGAAAACTATAAAACACTGATGAAAGAGATGAAGATAAAACACAAAGAAATGGAAAACATTCATGGATTAGAAGAACAAATATTGTTAAAATGTCTATACTACCCAAAGTGATCTACACATTTAATGCAATCCCTATCAAAATACCAACAGCATTTTTCACAGAGCTAGAACAACCAATCCTAAAATTTGTATAGAACCATGAAGGACCCCAAATAGCCAAAGCAACCTTGAAAAAGAAAAGCAAAGCTGGAGGCATCACAATTCTGGAGTTCAGGTTATATTACAAAGCTGTAGTGATCAAAACAGTATGGTACTGGCACAAAAATAGACACATAGACCAATGGAACAGAATAGAGAACCCATAAATGAACCCACAACTATATGGTCAATTAATCTTCAATAAAGAGCCAATGGAAAAGAGTCTCTTCAACAAATGGTGTTGGGAAAACTGGAGAGCAACATGCAAAAGAATGAAACTGGACCACTTTCTTACACCCTACACAAAAATAACTTCAAAATGGATAAAAGACCTAAATGTGAGACAGGAAACTACTAAAAAGTCCTAGTGGAGAACACAGGCAGTAACATCTTTGACATTGGCAATAGCAGCTTCTTTCTAGATATGTCTCTGGAGGCAAGGAAAACAAAAGCAAAAATAAAGGATTGGGACTTCATCAAAATAAAAAGCTTCTGCACAGAGAAGGAAACAAACAACAAAACTAAAAGGCAACTTGTGGAATGGGGGAAGATATTTGCAAATGACATCTCTGATAAAGAACCTATACAATTCAACATCCAAAAAACAAATAATCCAACTAAAAAACGGGTAAAAAACATGGATAGACATTTTTCTAAAGAAGACATACAGCTGGCCAACAGACATGAAAAGATGCTCCACATTACTCATCATCAGAGAAATACAAATCAAAACTACAATGAGATTTCACCTCACATCTGTCAGAAGAGCTAAAATAAAAAATACAAGGAACAACAGGTATTGGTGAGGATGTGGAGAAAGGGGAACCCTCTTGCACTGCTGGTGGGAAGGCAAACTGGTGCAGCCACTGTGGAAAACAGTATGGTGGTTCCTCAAAAGTCAAACACAGAACCACTCTACAATTCAACAATTGCAGTATTTACCCAAAGAATACAATAATACCAATTCAAAGGGATACATGGACCCCAATGTTTATAGCAGCATTATCTACAATAGCCAAACTACAGAAACAGCCCAAGTGCCCATCTATATTGATGTGGTATAAAATGGAATATTACTTAAGGTATATATATAAATTGGAATATTACTTAACCTTAAAAAGGAATGCAATCTTGCCATTTGCAAGGATGTGGATGGAGCTAGAGAGAGTATTATGCTAAGCAAAATAAGTCAATTAGAAAAAGACAAATACCATATGATTTTGCTCCTATGTGGAATTTAAGAAACAAAACAAATGAGCAAAGGGGGAAGAGAGAGAGAGAGAGGCATACCAAGAAACAGACTCTTAACTATAGAGAACAAACTGATGGTTACCAGAGGGGAGTCGGGTAGGGGGTTGGGTGAAATAGGTGATGGCGACTGAGGAGGGCACTTGTTGTGATGAGCACTGGGTGCTGTGTGGAGTGTTGAATCACTAAATTGTACATTTGAAACTAATATTACACTGTATGGTAACTAACTGGAATTAAAACAGAAACTTTAAAAAAAATCACCGTAACACTCAGCTGTGTCATCTGTAGTAACTAACAAGCCTCATTTGTCTATCTGTAAAGTGGACATAATAAAAGAGGTCAAATTCAGACCCACGTCTGGAATAGTTTTTAGGGTTTTTTTGGTTTGTTTGTTTGCTGGACTCAACACAGGGCTCAAACGCACAACCCTGAGATCAAGACCCGAGCCAAGATCAAGAGTTGGACGCTCAACCAACTGAGCCACCCAGGTGCTCCAGGAATTGTATTAACATATAGGGACCAGTTAACTAGTATTCTTGCTTCCAGCCCTTCGCAGATTCAAACCTATCATTCACGCTGCAAGCAAAATTAATTCCCTAAACTGGAATCCAAGGTTTAGATTTTGGCTACACTATTTGGGTAACCTGGAGTCAGTGGTAGTTCCAGAATTCCAATACAGGATGGAGGAATTAGTCAGAAGACGGGACTAAAGAACTTGTCATGAAACTGCATTTGTATGATAAGCACACTGATTTTACTGAGAGCACATGTTTATTTGGGGTGGCTCGGTAGAGAAAGGACTTTATTGCAAGCATCCTCTTAATGCCACCATACCTGTGTAATGCATTCAGGCTGCTATAGCAAAACATCACCGACTGGGTAGATTATAAACAACAGAAATTCATTTCTCATGGTTCTGGAGACTGAGAAGTCCAAGATCAAGGCACCAACATGGTTGTGGTCTGATGAGACCCTCCTTCTTCATAGCTGGCATATTCTCACTATGCCTTCACATGGTGGAAGGGGCTAGGGAGCTCTGTGAGAACTCTTATAAGGACACTAATCTTATTTGTGAGGGTTCCACCCTCATTTTCTAAGCACCTCCCAAAGGCCCTACACCTCCTAAAAATATCACACTGGGCATTAGTATTCAACATATGAATTGGCGGTAGGAAGACACAAACACTTAGACCACAGTAATACCTTAACCTCTCTAGGTTTCATCTATAAAATGGAAGTATTGTAGTACAGTCCTCATATAACTGTAAGGACTAAACAAAATGTAGTATAATGCATGCAAGTATCTTGGCACAGTGCCTGGGACATAGTAAAGCACTCGGTAAGTTTATCATTATGTCACTCTTCTCCACAAAACTCTCTAGATGACTCCCTGCTGACTACTGAATAAAACACAGAGCCCTCCAACATCCATCTAGCCACAAACTACCTTTCTAGCTTTATCCCTTCCAACATTCATCCAGAGAGTCTACCCATTATTTACAGAGCAACATCCGCACCTGTCAAGATGGCTCACTCTCAGTTCCTCAGCTGTCTGTCTGCTCAGACATTAGCTTATCAGAGAGGCCTTTCCTGTTTGCCCTCTATAAAGGAACACACACTCACTCATTCACTTACTGGCAACTTCAAAACCCCCTTGCCGGCGACTTCATAACCCACTTGCCGTTCTACTTTTCTCGAAAGCTCTCTATAGATTTATAGATTTTGACAGATATATTTTCTGGGTCTTCCTACTGGAAAGTAAACTGAGGAACATAAAGATTCTGTTTTGTGCCAAATTGTGTATATAGTCTCAGGTCCTAGGACAGTATTTAGCACATAGAGGTACTCAATAAGTATTTATTATATGAATGTTGACAGAGAATTTCTCTATTATGTTTCCTCAACCTAAGATGCCCTCTCTGCATTGCCATCTTCCAAAATTCTACTCGTTCTTCAAAGCTTACTCAAATACTCTTCTGTGAAACTTCTGACTTCTGATTCCCCCGAATAGAACTCATTGCTCTCTCAACCATTACACGATTATAATTTGAGTTAGCTCTCATTTTAGTCTATCTCATAATTTTTCCTATCTTGTTTTTTGCTTCTATCTCTAGACTGTAAGCCCTTTAAAGGCAGGATCTATGTCTCATCTTTTTACCATACTCCATGCCAAATTCCCCACCCCTCACTCACTATTGGACAGTACCACATTGCCACCAAAGGGACACAGGTTAAAAGGGGGAGGAACTCAATATTTGCTTAACTATTTGAAGGGAAGGACATTCCAGAGTAAAAAAAACAGAAGCAGACGCTAAATTGTGTGAAACGGTATGGCTATAGCAACACTTTAGGTAGATATAAAACTGCCATACCTCAGAAGGCTTGGAGGAGATACAGGTAAATTATTTCCATGAAAATCTGTTAATATGATTACAGAATTTATTAGCAAGCAAAAATTAGTAAAGTCTTCATTTTTCAGAAAAGGGAAAAAGGTCAAAACATTCTGGCAAAAAGCAAGGAAAAATATCCCTAAGAAACCCAGGAGGAGTGCCTGGCTGGTTCAGTTGGTGAAGCATGCAACTCTTACTCTTGGGGTTGCGAGTTCAAGCCCCACGATGGGTGTACAGATTACTTAAAAATACAAAGAGAGAAAGAGAGAAAGAGGGAAGGAAGGAAGGAAGGAAGGAAGGAAGGAAGGAAGGAAGGAAGGAAGGAAGGAAG